>NC_057801.1:237362522-237393679 GCF_018294505.1 Triticum aestivum
GTGGTTGAACAGGACCCCGTGGTGTGGAGGGCTGGATAAACAGTAGACGGTGGAGGGGTGCCCATGGAGGGGTGGTTGAACAGTAGTCGATGGAGTAGCGCACGGTGGAGGCTGGATGAACAGGAGCCCGTGGAGGCTGGAGGAGGTCGACGGTAGCCTGTGGAGGCTGGAGGAGGTCGACGGTGGAGATGAACAGTATCCCGTGGAGTCCCATTTTCTGTACGCCACACCCCTCTTGATGAACAGGACCCCTGTTTCGACCGTAGCGCTCCAACACAAGTCCGTTTCGTCCGTTTTGCGGTACGCCACACCCCTCCCGATCAACAGGACCCCCGGTTTCGACCGTAGCAGGTCCGTTTCCTCCGTTTTGCGGTACGCCACACCCCTCCCGATCAACAGGACCCCCGTTTCGACCGTAGGAGGTTCGTTTCCTCCGTTTTGCGATACGCTAGACCCCTCCCGGTCAACAGGACCCTGTTCCAAACATAGGAGGTCTGTTTCCTCCGTTGTGTGGTACGCCAGGCCTCGTTTCCATCGCCTGTTCCATCCAAGCCCTCCCGATGAACACGACCACGCATTCCGTTCCGACCCAGCCGGTTGGCTCCCACGCATTCCGTTGCCTCCCGATGAACATGACGCATTCTGTTGCCTCCCCATGAACACGACACATTCTGTTGCCTCCCCATGAACACGACGACGACGTTGTTTCTCCGTTCTGACCCAGCCATGTCAACGAGCCCTCGCCGTACGTATGCACGAGTAGGCGTTCGAGACCCCACCCGTATGTACACATTCGTGGCCGTATTTTCTTTCTTGCACCCTGGCCACTGTACAGACGTGTACATGCTACGTGCACGCCTCTACTACGACACGTGCGCGCCTCTACATCGACCAGTATGTATGTACGTACACGTTCGCTACCAGAATGACAACGCTATGTACGCTTCGACCAGGTGGGTCCCGACTGTCAGGCACTTCCTTGCGTGCGAAGATGTAGCTGGTGGGTCCCAGCAGTCAGGGGGGTGAATCGTTTTTTTGCTCGGACGCATGTCCTTGCGTGCGAAGGTGTTGCTGGTGGGTTCCAGCAGTCAGGGGGGCGAATCGTTTTTTTTTGCCCGGACGCACTTCCTTGCGTGCGAAGATGTAGCTGGTGGGTCCCACCAGTCAGGGGGAAATATTTTTTTCGCGAAATACAGTGGCCCGTCCGGTGGGTCCCAGCTGTCAGGTGGAGGAATCATTATTTTCCGCGTAATAAGGAGGCACTTCCTTGCTGCGGCCATGGACCCAGCTGTCAGCCTCTCCATGTATAGTCCACGTCCGATGGAAGTCGTTCCTTGACCACGTTGACCAGGCCGCGCCGAGAGCACCAGGGCAGTGGACGACGACGAGGCCTAGGAAGGGGACGATGGGGAGCCGGGGAAGACGCGATGGAAGCCCGCGCGGAGAGGAGTACGAGGGTTCACTGGTTCGGCTGCAGTGTGAGGCTGCCGTTACCGCAGGGCCTGGCTAGCGATGGGAATAGTAGGGGGCGGTGAGGCCTCCGCGGCAGCACATCCGGCCACGGGAGGCCGGAGCATGCGGCATGACCGGCGCTGCTTTGGGCGGCTGGAGCAAGAAGACCAGAGGTTGAAGAAGCACTACGGCCGTTGGATGGACATCGTACGGTCACTGGAGCTAGAATCGTTTATATTGACTAAGTTAACAAAGACCTCCATCCCCGTCAACTTAGTAGGCCCACAAGTCAGCCTCCCACCAAGGTGGGTCCCAGCTAGCAAGGGGGTATTCATTTTTTTGTGCGTAATAAGGAGGCACTTCCAGCGGGTCCAAGCTGACAGCAGGGGGAACGTTTTTTCGCAAAAAATGGTGGCCCGTCGGGTGGGTCCCTGCAGTCAGGGGCAAACATTTTTTTCGTGAAATACTGGTGGCTCGTCCGGTGGGTCCCTACTGTCAGGTGGAGGTATACTTATTTTCCGCGTAATAAGGAGGCACTTCCTTGTGGCTGCCGTGGACCCAACTGTCAGCCTCTCCACGTACAGTATTCTTTCGATGGAATTCGGTCGTTGACCATGCCGCGCCAAGAGCAACACGGCGGTGGACAACGGCGAGGCCTAGGAAGGGGACGACACGGAGCCGGGGAAGACGCGGCAGTGGATGCCCACGCAGAGAGGAGTATGAGGGTTCACTGGTTCGGCTGCGCTGCCGTCACCGCAGAATAACAGGGGGTGTGGGTGAGTGGAGTGGAGGGATGGCCTGGCCAGTGGTGGGAGTAGTATGGGGGCGGTGAGGCCTCCGCGGCAGCACAGCCGGCCACAGGAGGTAGGAGTAGGCGGCACGACCGGCGCTGCTTTGGGCGGCTGGAGCAAGAAGACCAGAGGTTGAAGAAGCACTACGGCCGTTGGATGGACATCATACGGTCGGTCGAGCTAGAATCGTGCATAATGACTAAGTTGACAAAGCTCTTCATCCCCGTCAACTTAGTAGGCCCACTATACTGGGTTCCAGCTACCAGGGGGGTATTCATTTTTTTTGTGCGTAATAAGGAGGAACTTCCTTGCGTGTGAAGATATAGCTGGTGGTTCCGAGCTGTCAGCGGCGGTAACGTTTTTTTTGTGAAATACAGAGGCCCTTTCAGTGGGTCCCAGATGTCATGTGGAGGAATCATTATTTTGCACGTAATAAGGAGGCATTTCCTTGCGTGCGGCCGTGGACCCAGCTGTCAGCCTCTCCACGTACAGTACACTTCAGATGCATGTCGGTCGTTAACCACGTTGACCACGCCATGCCGAGAGCACCAGGGCGGTGGACGACAGCGAGGCCTAGGAAGGGAACGACACGGAGGCAGGGAAGACTCGGTAGTTGTTTCCCACGCAGAGGGGAGTACGACTGTACGAGGGTTTACTGGCTCGTCTGTCGTTGCCGGAGAATAACAGCAGGTGTGGGACTGTGGGTGAGTAGAGGGATGGCTAGGCCAGCGATGGGAGTACGGTAGGGCGGTGAGGCCTGCGCGGCAGCACAGCCAGCCGCGGGGAGGAGGGAGCAGGCAGTCCCGTTGGCGCTTGTTTGAGCGGCTGGAGCAGGAAGAGCAGAGATTGAAGAAGCACAACAGCCGTTGGATGGACATCCAATAGTATACATGCCATCTGTGGAAAGCCTCAAATCTTTGGAAAACAGCATACAACCCATCTGCCATTATTGCAAATAATTTACAGCCCATTTGCTAATTCTTACGGTTTTTTTTGGATCCCATATTCTTTTTGTTAGCATTACATCCCATATTGTGGCCACGGTTAAAAAATTATACAAAATTTTGCATATGTCGGTGCGGTCTGAACTGTTTTTAATCCCGAAATTTCCAGTCACATTCAGACTGATTTTAAAAATAAATGTATATCAATATAAAATCCAATAAATTGTCCATGCATAAAAATCAATGCAATTTAAAATCTCGAAATGAAAAAAAGATATTTGAAACTAATTTCCGGTTTGATGTGTTTTAAAAATGTACAACCCATTTCTCATTACTAATAGGCCATTTTCTCGGCCAGCCGAATGAAGCTCTCCTTGTTTTGAAAGATTTGTAGCCCAACAGGCCTGATAAAGCGACTTACTTGACAAATCACAAAAAAACTGGGCTAGCCATTTTCAGAAAGAACAAAAAACTACTGGGCTGGTCTGTGGTAAACATAAAAGAAAAGGCTAGACAGGCCAAAGTGTCCCGCGCAGCCCAGTTGACACCCTGCTTCCGTCTCAAAAACAAATTAGATAAATGCCACTCCAATTATGGCGATTCATAAAAATGCCACTGCAATTTCCAAACTTTGAAAAATGCCACTGCAATTTTTGCAAACTTTGAAAAACGCCACTGCAGTTTGCAAACTTTGAAAAATGCCACTCCACACTTCGAAAAATGCCACTAGAAATGGAATTTTTCAAAGTTTGGAAATTGCAGTGGCATTTCTCGGATACACCAGATTTGGAGTGGCATTTATCAAATTAACCCAAAACAAAAATAACTAGGCGAGCTGCTGGGTCCCTGGTGTCAGCCGCTCGTTGTGCAATTCTCTCGTTTATTGACTACGTTGACAATGGCATGGGATCCAGATGTCAGAAATCCACTAGGAGGAGCCATTTTTTTATTGGCTTGAAATAAGGAGGCACTTGCTTGCGTACTGCCATGACCTTGGCGGGTCCCTGCGGTCATCCTCTCCACATACAATCATCTCCTGATTGTGTACGCGTCAACTTGCTAGGCCCACAAGTCAGCCTCTAAACCCGTGGAGGACAAATACAACACATTTAAAAAAATAACAGCCCATTCCATACATTCAAACGGAAAGTTCAACACTGAGAGCAAAGTAACAGGTCTGATCCACATATAGAGTACTGAACTTCCACGTTGACAACCATCGTAGCCAAGTTAACTATCTAATCCCACTAATACTCTAGCAGCGTACAAGTACTAACTTACTAGACGATGTCGGCCTCCATCTGTTGTACACGCTAAATGCTGGCATCGGCGTCCCGCGCCTCGCCTTGGACTTGCAAGAGGTGCGATAGGGCGCGTTGCTCGCGCGTGTTGGCCCATTTCAATGCCGGCGTGGTCCACCGAAGCTTCGGCTTCCAAGCGGGAAACCCACTTGACGAGCTGGTAGTAAAAATTGGCGTCGCGAACGCGTGCGTGCCTAAGGATGGCAATGGGTCGGGTTTGGACCGGGTTGAACAATATCTAATCCATATCCATATCCATGAAGATAGTCTTTGCCCAACCATGAAAATATCCATGGGTGAAAATTTGTGTCCATGTCCAAACCCGTCGGATATCCATACCCACTGGATATCCATTGGGTCCTCTCGAGACATATAAATAAGACATAATACAATGTTAACATAAGCTCTTCCAATCTTCACCTCGTGGCAGGCTAGGCCTCACTTACAGTAAACATCAACTTATGGTAAATCAACACCCACTAACAACCAAATATCATTTAGGATTTTTTTTCTAATAGATGAGAATGAGGAGTCATTTAACAAGGAGACAAAAATAAGAGAAGGGGTGTTGGAGTATGTTATGGATGGGATTGAATGTCAACTATTAAAAGTTACGACGGGGATTGTGCAATTTCTTTTGCATATTTTAGATAACAAAGTGTAAATTTGCAGCGGGACATGTGACTCTAGGGTAGGGATAGCAGATTTTTGCCCGATAAGTCATACTATCGGGTCGGGTTTGGATATATCCATGGGTACAAGATTATATCCGTGTCCTACCCACGAGCAATCGGGTCGGGTTTGGACGCCGCCCATGGACACAAAAGCATATCCAAACCCTATCCATTCGGGTCGGATATCCATGGGTATCCATGTCCATGGATAAAATTGCCATCCTTATGCATGCCCGACAGCCTCCAGGGCTATTTTTCGGGAGCTGGCCTCCACGTAGTCGGCCCAGTTGCGGGCGCTCTCCTCACGACTCAGAGCGTCGGTGTGCTGCTGCTCCATGTCTCGCTGGTGGCGCAAATTGCTGATACACTGCTCCTCAGCCAGGCGGTCGCACTCCAATAACTCCCGCTCCTTCGCCATGCGGTCGCGCTCCAACAACTCCTCGATCTCCACATTGCCATCTAAAGACAGATAGAATGCCTCCTCCCTCCGTCTGCCTTCCGGTGAAAAACCGAACACTAGTTTCGGCGGTGACCGCCTCCAGCGTCGCCTACCACGGACGGGCAGGGGCATGGCGGACGTGGCGAGCGACGTCGGGCCGGTGGGGGCTTATGAGGATATGGCGAGTTGGGTCACGGTGGCACCGGAGAAGGCCGGGAAATAGTACTTATAGGCGGAAGGTAGCGCGACAGTCATCGGAATTCAATGCATAATGGCTTAGCGCGCCAGCTTGCCGTGGAAAACTAGAGAAACTGAAATTATGACTGTGCCGTCCTGTCCCTCTGGGTCGCACGCCGGCATGGCGGTCAAACGAGTGCACTCGAATCATCTCCCTCCTTGTCAATAATGATTCCACGGAATTAAAAAGCCCACAACAATTAAAGCGTATCTTTTTTCGCATCAGTTAGCTGCCTTAATTACAGCCGGCTGCATGCAGGCACTCAGAATCGCTTGTAGGCAGTACGCGAAGCAGCATGCAACGAGTCGCAGCCGAGGACACGCATGCCGCCACTTAAATCGCTGGAATTAATTAGGCTTAAACTTCTGCATGCCGTTAATTATTACCATGCCTTGGTCTTGCTGCTTTGCTCACAAGACTAATAAACCCGGACGGAGGGAGTACATTAGTTGGTCAGAGGTTTGAATTAAGCCCTGCAAACCGGAAAGGAGGTACTAGTACGTGCGTGATCCGCTATTTATTCGTGTAGGATCAAGTAGGTCATTTCTTGAATTGAGCCCTGCAAACCAGAAAGGAGGTAGTACGTGTGTGATCTGCTATTTATCCGTGTAGGATTGATAGTGTAGCTTGTCAGTTTCTTCAGAGGTAGGCATTTTTATCCGTGTAGGATCGATAGTGTAGCTTGTCAGTTTCTTCAGAGGTAGGCATTTTTATTCAAAAAACTGCCACCTCGCATCTTGCGTCGCAAATAAAACTGCCAGGAGTGCATTTGTAGGCTAGCTAGTGATCGATCAGTAACTTGTAAACACTAAGCGAACAGAAATAAGTAACTGTTAATGCATCTCATTGATTCATAGATCATATACAAATATATAGCTCCAAAAGCAAAGATCAGCCACTTTGGATCTTATGTCGCAACTAAAACTAACTAGTATGATTCCCATACATAAGATCAACATGTTAATGCATCTCAATGATTCACAGATCATATACAAATATGTAGCTCCAAAAGCAAAGATCTAGAAAAAACATTTGTTCTTCCTACTAATGGATGCTTCTCTTGGCCAACATTCAGTACAGACTGAAAGACAAATTTGTTTGTGAACTATACAATTCCTCTTGCAAATGTAAGTGGTTTCACCAACAGCTGGAACCATGAGAATGAACCACACATGATGGAGGAACATCCACTGCAATATGATTTGGTTTTCTCTTGATCACACTGCGAGACTATTTTTGGAATACAAACTTTAACTTAGGCAAAATGATGCCCATTGTATAATCAGACCAAAGCAATGAAGCACCTAGTGTTGGCCAATAAATAGTACAGTACTACTTATCTGCAGTCCATGAAGTGACTATACAATCTTTCTGTGTCTATTTTCAAATGGCACTGCATGCAGTGACTATACTATTCTCTTGTGCAGTTCAACCAAAATTGCGGACACTTTGTTTGTTTGCCAAATAGCAACGGGCAGACATCTCTGTCTGCACAAATATCAAGCAGCTAGTAAACATATACCACACCTTGTATTTTCGGTTTAAACATGTCTCTTCGGCTTAGCATCTGTCATGTTCTGCACTGGACAATATGATACAGTTATGTTTTGCCCTGGAAACTTTCATACTGAATTGATTTGCTGGTTCAGAGCAGAAATATAGCGCCTATTCTTCATCAGACCAAGGATATCCATGTTCGTAGTGATGGAAGAGGTGAAATCGATACAACCGAAATTGAGCATCCAATCATTGAATCCTGTCCTCCACCTCCAATGTAGGTCCACCCTGCCAATAAATTCACATGCAAACCACTAGTATTACTATCTAATGACAGTACAAAAAGAGTAGCAAGATAGTAGCAAACCATGTACCTTCGTAATGAACAGCTCATAGTGCCACCAATTGGATATAAAGGTTTGGAAAAAAACATGCTCCTAATGTTGAACCAGTTGGACTTTTTGTGCAGTTCCACTAAAATCGAGCATCCCTGTTTGCATAGATATTGAAAGTATGATTACTATAAAAGTGACACTAGTTGAAGCATCACAAATATAAGCATTCCAATTTCTTAATGGGAAAAGGTAGCAAGACTATTTCTAACCACCTATTTGACGGAATAAATAAAGCAACAACGGCTGATGTCAGGATGGCATACATAGTTTTTTTCTGAAAAACTGAGCCATTCCTGACCTTTCCTTTCTTTTAAGAAAATTTTGTGTAGTTCTACTAAAATAAAATGCCATCACCGCCTTGACAATTCAGTGACACTATACAAAAGGAAATGACTTAACATTACATCATGATGTCAGGTATGTAGTCGACAGGCATTAGAGACAAACATACAGACCTCCTCCGATAACATAATGAACATTAATTTTAACAAAATTGTGACTAGCTTTACCGGGATAATTTGAGTGAACTCTATACCCATGTTCCTTAATATAAGACGTTTTCGCGGTTCAATTTAAAGTACCCAAACGTCTAGTATTTAGAAAAATAGGTAGTAGTTTTCTTGAGCACATATTTGGGAAAGCTTGCCACACTTTATTTATGTCCCTACGCTAATGCAACACCATTCGAATACTACAAATGTACACTAATCCAGCGGCTAGTGCAACAGTAGAGTAGTTAGTTTATTACAGGGTACAATACAATGGTTTTATTTAACATATTTCAATAAACTCTAGCACTCGAAGGTTTCTATAAGAATTAATAATACAAAATGTAAAGGTAACAAGTTTCAGCATTGGTATACTAGCTGTGCATGAGCATTAAACCAAATACAAAAGTCTGAAGGTAACTAGCAATATTAAGTAATGACAGTATAAAAAAATTGCAAACCATGTACCTCCAAGGTAAATATCATTTCGAACTCGGGGGGACCTTAAAAATTGCTATCCCAATCTTGATAACCGATCAAACATAAAAACTTGATCGAACGAATCAAGAGAACAGCCGGAGGAGGAGGTGCCCACTCTTGACCTTTCCTCTTGTCTTCATAATTGTCTGTGCAGTTTAACCAAAATAAAATGACATCAGCACCTTGGCATTTTGGTGACATTGTACAAAAAAATTAACTTATCCCATGAAAGTGAGGTATGTAATCTATAAGCATTAACAGTGCAAAAATCTGAAGGTAGTAACAAGTTTCATCGTTGGTATACTGGCTGTGCAACACCATTAGAATGCCTTAGCTGAAAAATCTTTAATACATCCATAATCAATAGCTAACCCTGAAATAATCCAATGACATTAAATGGCATTGCTTAAATTTATCGGTGGCATTAGACTAAGAGCGGCATTAGTTAAATGTGGCATCACTTTAGCAGTAGCATTGCTTGACTTGACTGCTAGCGTTATACTAACAACAAAAAAAGTGGCAATAAGAGCATGGGAGGCCCATTCGGACAGTGGGCGCACCAGTACGATGTACCTCCACGGACGCAGAGTGGTGAGGGAGGTATAGTTGCGCAGAGCAACAAATATCCAGGCAGCATATGAGGATTACGTTCCATTTTTCTTCTCTTTAGCCACCTTTTTCCTATGTGAGGACAACAAACTGATCGACCTGGTCATTCTCTATTGCGTTGTCATGCCTTTCTACCCTTCTTCAACCAAGAGACACGAGACTCATTCCTTAGCTACTGATTTTCCCCTTTTCAACCTAGATGTGGGTTTGATGCCTACTCTCTTGGACAGTACAGTCTCCCTTCCTTTCATTATTCAACCCAGACATGGATTAGTCTGCATGAAGTAGGGTTTCCTTTAATAGTGCAAATTATGGTTTTCATATGCGTGGCTAGCAGAGCAGAGGATAGGATATTGGGAAGATGGTGGAGTGGAAAAAGATCCACGTGCAACAACGTGGCAGATGGGGCAATAGAACAAGGGTATGGTTCAAAAAGAGGTAGCATACGTGAGGGTCGTCGGGAAGTGGCTTCGCTCGTGGTCGTCGTCCTCCGCACACCCTACGGCAGCAAGCTTGGGGACGGAGGCCATCCCGCGCGGGCGCTAGGTCTGAGAGGACGGCCTTGTCATCAGTGCGTGACCTCGCTCGCCGACGACGAGTGCGTCAACGCTGCACGTCCTTTTCTTCCCCGGCGGATCTGTGACCACCGCTGAGGAGGGAGTGAGGGGCTGTCTTTTTTAGATCTGGAGAGAGGGTGGCAGTGTGAGAAGCAAGTGGGCAGCCCTTAGCAAGAAAGCACTGAAGCTCCAGCCTATATATGTTTTTTATACTACTAGTGCTGGAGGTGGAGTAGTGGTAGAGTAGTTTATATTTTCTCCGTGTATAGTACTAGTTAGTCGTGCTTCAAAACTGAACGGCACACCATTAAAAAAATAAAGGTCGATAACTAATGCGACACCTCGGGACAACGCGGCCAGATCGCATTTTGCACGAGAAATTACACACCATGTTTCGTTGACATTTGGTCCCGTGCCAACATATCAGTGAGATGACGGCGAGTAGTAGGAGTATTTTCGAACCGACGTGTAGGCCGGGGCGCCACTTCATGAACCGTGGCAAACTGGCAACCGTCCACCAACTCTTCGCCTTTCCCTCTCAATTTGGAACTGCTGTCGCACGCTCTTCCTCTCCCTCCTCCATTTTCCTTCAGCCCTTCACCCTTTCTTCTGCCATTGTTCGATCGTCTTCTCCATGGAGGGAACAGGCCGGAAAAGACCCCGTTATTCTTGCCCGGATCTAAAAGATGACGTGGTGGAGGAACTCATTGATCGGTGCAACGTCATCACCTCGTCTAGCATGGCAGGTTCGTTCAAGCCCATTCTCGACTCAAATAATAACATCATTACAAGGAACCCAAGAGTCAAGGAGCGGTTTGATCTCCCCTATCTTCTTCACCGTGACCCTGATGACTGGTGCTGGCATGACAGAGGCCTCGCCCTTTGTAAGTTCATGCCGCTTGATAATGATATGTATGATGTTAAGATGCCATCACTTGAGGGCAAGGCTTGGGCAGGCGCAAATGGAGATTGGTTTGTTTACATTGGGTCCAACTACGGGTTGGAACTTGTGAATGTGTACACTCGTGACCGGGTTCCACTTCCAAAAATCTCAGTAGACTGCCCAGAGGTTGAGCACACCGGTATTGTACGCACGTTCAAATACGTTCATGGTGACTGTCTTCTACGGAAGTTAGCAATTTGTCGAGTTCCCAACCGCTCTTGGAATTACAACAACTATGAAGTTGTTGCTATCTTCGACAAGCTTGTTGCCATCCTTGGTGGTTTGACTCGATGGATATTGCTCAAAAATCAGTTTCTGTACACGATGAGTACGGTGATGCAATTCAATACGAGGGCCTTGTGTTTGCTGCCACCACTCGTGGCACTGTTTTTGCATGGCATCCTTGTAGTTTCGGTACGTATGTCTTCCACCGTAATTATAATTGTTTCATCCACATGCATGCGGGTTAGCAAGTTTCCCTTTACTAATTAACCTTCTTCTTGTGTTTCCAAGGTCCTGTGAACATTCCACCACCTATACTTGAAAAATTTTATAACCAAGGGGGAGATGACGATGGTGATGATCATGAGCAGCGCCCATATACTCTTTGGCGCCTGGCAACTAATTCTGATGGATCACCTCTTGTCGGTGTCAATACCGGCGGATCTCTGGTAGGGGGTCCCGAACTATGCATCTAGGCGGATGGTAACAGGAGACAAGGGACACGATGTTTTTACCCAGGTTCAGGCCCTCTCGATGGAGGTAAAACCCTACTCCTGCTTGATTGATATTGATGATATGGGTAGTACAAGAGTGGATCTACCACGAGATCAAGGAGGCTAAACCCTAGAAGCTAGCCTATGGTATGATTGTTGTAATGGTTGTTGTCCTACGGACTAAAACCCTCCGGTTTGTATAGACACCGGGGAGGGCTAGGGTTACACAGAGTCGGTTACAATAGTAGGAGATCTACATATCCGTATTGCCAAGCTTGCCTTCCACGCCAAGGAAAGTCCCATCCGGACACGGGACGAAGTCTTCAATCTTGTATCTTCATAGTCTTGGAGTCCGGCTGACGATGATAGTCCGGCTGTCCGGACACCCCCTAGTCCAGGACTCCCTCAGTAGCCCCTGAACCAGGCTTCCATGACGATGAGTCCGGTGCGCATATTGTTCGGCATTGCAAGGCGGGTTCCTCCTCTGAATAATTCATAGAAGATTGTGAACACCAGGATAGTGTCCGGCTCTACAAAATAAATTCCACATTCCACCGTAGAGAGAATAATATGTACACAAGCTCAATCTGCTGACGTATTCTGCGGCATGACGTCACACCACTACCAAGCCTTTACTTGAATCGTTTTTTGTTATACCACCTCAGCGCGTTTAGCGAAGCGGTTTCCTTGGCACGTCTTGTCGAAATAGAGATCGTGTTCCCCTTATTCCGGGATTCTCATCAATACGGACGTGGGTAACCCAACCGCGCCCGTCGCCATGCCCCCTCTATCGAAGGCGAGTCCCGAACGGTCAGGAGATGGCTCTTGGTATTCTCCCTCTTTATAATAGGACCAAGGCTCGTTTCTTTTCTTCAATCCTCCATCGAATCTTCTCCTTGCTCCAAGTTCCAACACCCAGAGCCCCAGATTCGAGCGCTTCGGACCTTCAACAATGTCCGGCTCCGACCTTCAGGGCCGGTGGATGCCCTCCTCCATCACGGAGGAGGACGTGCTAAAGCTGCGAGAGGCCAAGTACCTGTCTTACGAGATTTCGCATAGGTTGCCTGCCGAAGGGCAGGCCATCCCCACCCCCGAGCCCGGCGAGTACGTCGTCTTTGTATCCCACCTCCGTTGGGGTTTAGGCTTCCCGATGGATCCTTTTGTGAGAGGGCTCATGTTCTACTATGGGTTGGAATTCCACTACTTGGCTCCGGAGTCCATCCTCCATATTTCCGCATTTATTGTCGTCTGCGAAGCCTTCCTCCGTGTCACCCCTCACTTCGTCCTGTGGCTGAAGACCTTCAATGTGGAGCCGAAGATGATCGGGGGGCGTCAAGCAGAGTGTGGCGGGGCGGCCGTAAGCAGGAGGGCCGATGCCCCGTGGCCCGAGGGCTCCTTCCAAGAGGAGCTCGGCTTGTGGCAGCAGGAGTGGTTCTATATCACCGCTCCGGAGGGCAGCAGGCAGAAGCCGCCGCCCTTATTTCGCTTGGGACCTCCACGGCGGTTGATGTCGTGGGTCGACCAAGGGCTCAACTAGGGGCCGTCGAAGGACGTGCCCCTACTGCAGGGCCGGATTCGAGACCTCCAAGCGAGGGAGATTGATCTGGTTGTGGTAATGCAGGTCATGCTGATTAGGCGTCTCCTGCCCTGCAAACGCCGCCCTCTCCGACTGTGGGAGTTTAATCCGGAGGGACCACGGATTCTTCAACACTTCATGGGTATGACACCCGTGGAGATGTACAAATTATTCTTCGGATCACGAGTGGCGTGTCCGGAATTGACTGAGGACGCCGACCTAAGCTGCAATCGCCCGAATACACAAGTAAGTAGCTCCGAGTCCGGACATACCATTTGTTTGCCTTTCTATGATTCGCCTTTTGACCGATTTCCTTCTAAACAGGAGTGAATAGCGCAAGCAAAACTGATACGGTGTCCGGCCCCCCTCCCAGAGACCGCGCCGGATCCCGTGCTGGTCAGGATGCTGGAGGTTGCACCTTCGGAGGAAGGCGAAGGGGAAAATAGAGGAGCTACCGCCTCGCCCAAGGAGTCTCTTGAAAGAGGGGGGATCGAGAATCCCTCCCTTCAGGGGGAGAAGAGGACCGCCTCCGGAGACCCGAAGGCCAAAGCCCCTAAGCGGGGGAAAAGATCTTCACCAGAGGGTCCTGCATCCGGGGAGGCCCCGGCCGCACAGTCTCCCCTAAAGAATCAGCCCTCCAGCGAGCCGTAAGTAGAAAAAAGGGAGTTCGGTAATAAGAGACATCCCTATTTGTGCTTCTGAGGATAACCGAAGTCTTTACCTTGTAGTTCGGATCTTCGACCTTCTCAGATGAGCTCGTCTTCGGGGGACCTTCGTCCGAAGATGGTGGAGAGCGAGATGCCTCCATCTGCTGCACCGTCGGATAGGGCGGACGAGCCTGAAGTGTCATCACGGAGGGTATCCCCAAGCCCGGCAGAGCCGAAGAATCGGCGCCGACTGGTGTTCGGCCGGGGGAGCTGAAGGATCTGCTTGAGAGGCGTCCATCTCAGAAGATCACCATGCATTGATGAGTATGGTGATTGGAAGGATTTCGTCCGCCGAAAGCGGATTGCATAATGTCGTCAGGAGTTTGCTGGCGGGGTTTGAGGTACGTAAAAATGACACACCTTTTGACAGTTTTACACATAAAGTGCGCCCTGCATAGATAGTAGCCCCTGAGACTCGGTAGGTTGTCGAAAGCGACAGCGTGCCGAGGATCAAAATCGTAGGTTTCAATTTTCGCCGTTCCTATGCAGGTGGCGGATCGTCCGGGGGCCAGCCGGACTGATGGAGTTGCTGAACTAAAGCGGCAACTCGACGTTGCGGATGCGGACATCGTGCTAGTCAACAGGCGACTTGACGAATCGCAAGGTAAGTTTTTTCTCCGCAGTCACCTAGTAAGGGAGCCGAAGCCCACCTCTTATAATATTTGTGCTTGATGCAGATGGTGTTGCCGCTGTGGAGAGCCTTCGGGCCGAAGTTGCTCATGCCAAGGAGCAAGCCAGAAGGAGTAATGCGGCGGCCTCGAGGGCGGCCGAGGAGTTAGAAGCCGAAAGGGCTGCGCACTGCCGAAGCAGGGAAGAGATGGCCGAAATGGCCGTGAAGTTAAAAGATGCTACCGACCGCAGTGAGGCTCTTGAAAAGGAGCGTCTAGCAGAGCGAGAAGACCTGGGGAAGGCCACCGCCGAAGCCAAGGATGCCGGTTCTGCAATGCGGGCTATAAAGGAGGAGCTGCGCCAAGCCGGAGACATTGTGGCTAGCAAGCCCTTTCTGCTGCGCCGAAGATTTACGGATCCAAAGTATGCTCAACTTGGCCAGCTGTGGGGTCCGGAGGATCCTTATATGGACTTAGCGGCAAGTGCGGCGGATGCCGTTGTGCACTTCTGGAGCCAGAAGGATCACAAGACGGAAGAGCTGTTTTGGTCTCAATTCCATAGTCCGGAGCGTTCACTTCCGCTGACTGACCGGTTGGCCGAGTGGGCTGAGCTGAATAGGTTGTCCGGGCTTGGCATGACGGATATCGTGACTCATGTCTGGCTGGATAGGCCCAAGCCGAAGAGCTATTTTGGCTTATTGCAACAATTTCTTGGGGCGGTGCCGCATATCAAGGCGATGAAGCGGTCGGCCTGCATAGAGGGTGCATGGATGGCACTCGCCCGTGTGAAGACACATTGGACAGAGATGGATGCCACCGCTGTTGCGACCCAGGGTTCGGACGAGAGTCGGTTACCCGCCGAGCACTATTTTGGGGAAGTTCTGCGTGGTGCTCGTGTAATAGAGTCGCAGTGCTCGAAAAATGTCACGTTCAAATGAACGCTTTATTTTGTAAAACAATGTTTACAATGTTTATGATGTATGCGCTTTTTATACTTGTGCGTTCAAGTATTGAAATATCTCCTATGCGGCCGTTTATGTATACGTGTGTATAACCTGAAAGATGGCAGTCGTCGGCTTCAGCCCCCACGCACAAGGTGCGGGGGTGTTCGCAAAAATAGTGCATTTTCACACTTAATCCGACGTCTCGGTCCTATGAAGGAGGTGGTAGCGTAGCAAACGAGGCAACCGGACTATAATGCTTTATCACTTTCACTTAGCCATGGGAGTTCGAGGGTGGGGCTACGATATAGCCCCTGGGGGCACCGCACTCTCCGAATTCGGGGCGCGTATGTGCCTGATCGGGAAACGGTCCTTCGTCGAAGCGGAGGAATTCTAAACATTCCGTTGGTCGATCGAGTGGTTGACCAGTCTCTCGTTGTATCATGACAGTCAGTTTTTGGCTTTCTCTACTGAGGTGCTCGCCCAGCCGAACTGGGGCACAATCGCAGTAGTTCTCCTGGTGCCGCGTTAGCCGATGATACGGAACGTAAGGCAGCAAAACACAGGAGCCGGGCAAACCCATCATTTGACCAAAGACATGATTCGGAGCTGATGCATATAAGGCCTAACTCGAGACGCCGAACACTCCCTAAGGTGTTCGGTCTTTATAATAACGGGCTGAACAATGCCCTAAGCCCCTAGTGTCTAGGTACGGGCGAGGTCCTCTAACGCGGCCGATGCCAGAACGCCAGTCTCCTCTCTGGTTATAATGAGAAACCAGGGGATTATAGCAACAAGAGACAATAAGAAAGGTTTACACAAGGTCTTAATCTGAAAAGAATCCTTGAGACGGGTCCCTACTGCACATCTGCGCCTGTGTCTCCGTTGTGCCGTATCCTGGATGGGTGTGCACGTTGTTCATCTGTAAAAAGAGAGGAACTTAGTTTGAAAAGAAATCGTGCGAAAAGTGCATAAAAATTGAAATATTAATAATTGATAAAGCTGAGCCTATATTAGCTCATTATTGCTTATATGCATAGCCCCTTGTGAAGGGGTGTGCGGCTAGGGAGCCCCCAGCTTATTTATTCCGGACTCGTCCAGCCGTGTCCGGGGTCTTTAGATGACCTTTTAATGAAATGACGCCACGTGGACCGGGCATTTTAAGTGTAAGAGACGCGTAATGTGGTATTGCGTTAAAGCGGACGAAAGCTTCACGTCCCAATAGTGCTAGATAGCTACTTTTGAATGGGGCGACATGAAAGATTAGCTTTTCGCGTCGGAAGTTGTCGGGTGACCCGAACACAACTTCTAGTAATAAGGAGCATGTGCACTTGGCGTAAGAGCCTGGCGTGACTCCTTTAAAGGAAGTGCGGCTATGTCGAATTTTAGTAAGGTCTATCCCCAACTTGTGGATTGTGTTCGGATATAGTAGGTTTAAATCACTGCCGCCGTCCATCAGGACTTGTGTTAATTGTAGTTTGTCGATTATAGTATCCAATATCAGAGCAGTCCATCCTGCGTTTTGAATACTTCTGGAATAATCCAGGTGGTCAAAAGTGATTGGTTTTGACATCCAATCTCGAGGTTCCGCTGGGGTGGACCATGCGACACCTATCTTAGCGGGTGCCGCATTGTTTTTCCGTACTATCACATGAAGTGAGTTTACAGCTTTGACTTCTTGTGGGAAAGTCTTTTGTTTTCCAGTGCTCTGCTGGTGGGGTTCGTCATCGTCCTCACTTGGCGCGTCGAGCCCCTTGTGTTCGGCATTGAGTCTACCGGACTGTTTAAAAACCCAACAATCTCGGTGGGTGTGGTTTGCAGGCCTTCCGGAGGTACTGTGGATTTGACATATCCGATCCAAAATTTTGTTTAAGTTGGATAGCTCATCACTGTTGTCCTTAAGAGGCAGTGTTTTATTGTTTGGCCGCGAGCTTTTGAATCCGGTGTTGACCGCTGTGTTCTTTGGGCTTTTTTCTTTATTCCGGCGCTGATCTTTTCTGCGCCGTGATTTTCCGTTTCCATCTCTGATCTCGGATGTACTCGGGTCGCTGGTGCTGCATCTTGCTAGCCAGCTGTCTTCCCCCGCGCAAAAGCGGGTCATGAGGCTTGTTAGCGCGGCCATTGTCCTCGGTTTCTCTTGGCCGAGGTGTCTGGCGAGCCATTCGTCTCGGACGTTGTGTTTAAAAGCTGCTAAGGCTTCAACATCCGGACAGTCGACTATTTGGTTCTTTTTGGTAAGGAACCTGTTCCAGAATTTGCGCGCTGACTCTCCGGGCTGTTGAGTTATATGACTTAGATCGTCTGCATCCGGAGGGCGGACATAAGTCCCTTGAAAATTTGCTCTAAACGCGTCCTCAAGCTCTTCCCAACTTCCAATAGTGTTTTCTGGGAGGCTTTTGAGCTAATGCCGAGCTGGCCCTTTGAGCTTGAGGGGTAGATATTTTATGGCGTGGAGATCATCTCCTCTAGCCATGTGTATGTGTAGTATGTAATCCTCTATCCAGACTCCAGGCTCTGTTGTTCCGTCGTATGCCTCTATGCTTATGGGTTTGAACCCTGCTAGAAATTCATGATCCAGCACCTCATCGGTGAAACATAGTGGGTGTGCGGCACCCCTGTATTTGGGTGTGCCGCTGTCTTCGAACACTTGGCGTGTTGTGTTGCTTCCTAGGGCCCTCTTTTTTGGCCCGTAAATGGACCTGGCTGGGCCATTTGTTTTCCCAGGATCATGAGTCGGCTTGTGTGCGGCGCCGCTTGTCGCTTTTGGCCTGTCATCTGGCCGTCTATCCGGCCAGGCGGCTTCTTTGTTCTTTGACTGTGGGGGCTCTATGGCTTCCTCGTCAAATTCTGGCAGCAGCTTGCGCTTCGGGTAGCTCTTTGTTTGGTGGCCATTGCCATATTTGTCTGCGGTCTTGAGTACTTTGCTCCACCTCATTCTGAGTATGTCTTCCGCTGTTTTGAGCTTCCGTTTTTCCTTCTTCAGAATTCTTGTAGTGGCGACAAGTCTTTTGTGAAGGTTCTTATGCATTGGTGGTGTGTCCGGCGTGAGGTCGTCTGGACTGTTGGTTTCGCCAGGCATGGATTGATTATCCGATTCGTCCTGTTCGGACGGTTGCTTGGTTGCATGTTCGTCGTCCACTGGTTTGCCCTGCTCTATTGCTGGGTCATTAGGAATGTTGTTTTTGTTGAGGCGGGACTTAGGGCGGCGTCTGCGTCGCCGTTTTGGTTGATTGTCGGCGGGATTATCCTTCGCCGCGCCCTGTTGTTCCTCGTTATCGCTTCCCTTTGGGATGTCCACCATATATACGTCATGTGTTGGGGTGGTCTTCCAGTGCCCTGTAGGCGCTGGTTCTTGATCGTCTCCGGCATCGTCGTCCATACCTTCGATGTCTTCGGAGTCACGGTCTAGCATGTCAGTTAGATCGTCGACAGTGGCTACAAAGTGGGTGGTGGGTGGGCTTTGAATTTCTTCGTTGTCCGCATCCCAACCATCCTGGCCGTAGTCCGGCCAGGGCTCTCCGGATAGCGAGAGATGCTTTAGCGATTTTAGGATGTCGCCAAAGGGTGAGTGCTGAAAGATGTCCGCAGCGGTGAACTCCATGATCGGCGCCCAATCAGATTCGATTGGCAGGGGCGCAGGAGGTTCGGAGTCCAGCAGGGAGTCCGGCACCTCGGAGTCACGAGCTTTATAAAGGACGAGGTCAGTGTTCGGCTCCATCACCGTGGAAGTTGCAGCTCCCGAGGCGGTGTCCAGCCACCCGTCCTCGATCTATGCAATCGGCTCCGGACTATGGGTCGGAGCGGATTCGTGTGCGGCCTCCAAGGTACTGTCCGGCGACAGAGTTATATCATGCCCATCGTGACAGTGCGGCACGCTCGGCTACGGCTCGGATCCATCGAAGATCGAGTCTCCGCGGATATCCGCCGTGAAGTTTAGGCTTCCAAATCTGACCTGATGGCCAGGGGCGTAGCTTTCGATCTGCTCCAGATGGCCAAGTGAATTGGCCCGCAGTGCGAAGCCGCCGAATACGAAGGTCTGTCCGGGGAGAAAAGTCTCACCCAGGACGGCGTTGTTGTTGATTGAAGAAGCCATCAAGCCTATTGGTGATGCCACAGAGGAACTCTCAATGAAAGCACCAATGTCGGTGTCAAAACCGGCGGATCTCGGGTAGGGGGTCCCGAATTGTGCGTCTAGGCGGATGGTAATAGGAGACAAGGGACACGTTGTTTTTACCCAGGTTCGGGCCCTCTCGATGGAGGTAAAACCCTACTCCTGCTTGATTGATATTGATGATATGGGTAGTACAAGAGTGGATCTACCACGAGATCAAGGAGGCTAAACCCTAGAAGCTAGCCTATGGTATGATTATTGTAATGGTTGTTGTCCTACGGACTAAAACCCTCCGGTTTATATAGACATCGGGGAGGGCTAAGGTTACACAGAGTCGGTTACAATAGTAGGAGATCTACATATCCGTATCGCCAAGCTTGCCTTACACGCCAAGAAAAGTCCCATACGGACACAGGACAAAGTCTTCAATCTTGTATCTTCATAGTCTTGGAGTCCGGCTGACGATGATAGTCTGGCTGTCCGGACACCCCCTAGTCCAGGACTCCCTCACCTCTTCTTGTGTGTATACAGCCCACTGATGATGTTACTGCTAAGGAAGCAGGTGTAGTCTCCCATGGTCCACTCTCTGGACCTATTCCAACACCCGTTGCATGGTATTCGGGATGGATACTAGTGTGCTAGCGCCAACTCCTTCTCCCTGGTACAGAATTTATAGTCTTGGAGAAAACTCGCTCTTCCTTGGACAAAACTATCCAATGATGGTGAAAGGCGATCCAACTGATGTTGACACAACGTTACTACCATTTATGAGAAGCAACTGTGTCTATACCTCGGACATTTGGGTGGTTCCCTACCCTGGTACTGATATAATAGGCCGCTTCAGCCTGGATGATCAGTCCTGCGTTGGTCTCCAGATCGACAATGGATGGCCCGTCCCAGAGAATCACTTGTGGTTCAAAGCAAGCGTTTCCAACGCCGAGGAATGGTTGAGTTGAAGTTCATTTCATTGCTTGTTATTTGTTGTGTGGTGAAAACTTTAGTATTTATAATGTATCCTCGTTGTCAATGTGGTTTGATGACCTGTTGTATGTAATAAAATGATATGCCTATGATAAACTTACTAGATTTATGAATGGCTTTCGAGTCGCTTCTCTGAGTGAGTGGTGCGACGAGGCAAAAAAATATTTTCCGAATACATAATTGTACGTGCATTGCAACAGGTTATCGGATGAGGCCAATCAACAATAGTAGTACACTATTTGTACTAGCTTCACATGCTTCGCGCGTCGGGTGGGTATTTTTACTATAGCCATATGTTAATGTGTTCGCTGTACGTAACCAGCACCTCGAATCCTCGATACTAGTACTATATAGTAGGAGTAAGTAGTAGGAGTAGTAGGGTGGCATGGGCGAGAAGAAGCATTCACGTCCAGGAGTACGGCACACGCCACCACCACGACATCCATCTGACACCATATTATTTCTTGGAGTCCGTGCTAGAGCAATCTCTTCAACCTCGTCGTTTCTCTAACTTCAGCCATCGCGCAATGGGCGAGGTGGGGGTTTGCTGATAGTCGGTTTCCTTAACTGCGGTCCCACTTGTAAGGCCAACTCCAACGTACGACCTCCGTTTTGCACGAACTCCAATGATAATTTTGACTAGAAAGCAAGACCAAAGAAAACAAGAACCACAAGAATACATTTTACTACTCCTGTAAGTTGGATTAGTGCCTTCTCGATGCATTCATTGTTGATCTGCGAAGGCTCGATCTTGCGTGCTTCTTTCTTCTTTGAGTGTAAAGAAGTAGACGTTGCTTCCTCGCATCTAGTCTCATGTCTAGCCTCTATTCTAGTAGGAGTATAAACAAGTGCACTAATCTCATCTCTAGCCTCTGTGCTAGCTAAAAGTGATAGAACATCTACTAAATTGCGCCCTATCAATATATGGATGTACTCTTCTTCCCAATACAAAAACTTGCATCCATTCTACTCCCTCCGTTGCACAATACATGCCTTCTATTTGTCAAAATATATATGTATCTAGACATGTTTTAGTATATAGGTACATCCATTTTTGGACAAATGGAAGTCAAGTATTTTGGAACGGAGGGAGTACACAATAAAAATTTTAAGTTAGCACAACTAGTCTAATTTTGCCGACACGTGGGACATCCAGCATCCAGGTCATGTCATGAAAGAAAATAGAGTGGTAGTTGAAGCCACGAGATGTGCATCTTGGGTTAAACTGTAAATAGAATCTTACTACTCTTGAGTAACTCCAAAAGCGGCCACCGAAGATCTTTATTGGATTTGTTTTTCATCACCAGCATGTCGAGGTGAAAGATGTGTAGGTTCAGTGGGTCCTCTTGCATTTTCACTGACATGTGGGACCGCATGTGAGCAAACAGATGATGGGCTCCGCGCGGCCGCTGGCTGGCTGAGAAGAGAGATAGAGGAGGGCTGAGCATGGACTGCAGGAAATTTGTTCTACGTACCTCAATATAGTGGGGTGGCATGGGCCATAACTAGCATTCATGTCTAGCAGTACGACACATGCCACCCACATGAGTCCCATCCGACACCAATTTTCTTGGAGTCCATGCTATAGCCATCTCTTCTCCCTCCTGTTTTCTCAGCCATCGCGCGGTGGGCGGGGTGGGGGCATGCCGATAGTTAGTTTGCTCAACTGCGGTCCCACTTGTAAGTGAAAATGCAACACCGCACACATTCCCGCTTGAGCGGCGTGCCGGACCAACCGTGTGGGGGTGCGACGCGAACACGGCAAGCTTTTCCTTTTGAATTCGTTACTTGTAAAATTTGGTTCTGCTCCATGGCGCGACCGATAGATAGGAAATAATGATTTCGCCTAGAGTAATGAGAAGTTTGGTTCTGGCGCCGTTCATGCATGGAGTACGTACGAAAATTATGAAGTTGATGCGAAAGGTAAGATAATTACTGTAGTATCATATACTACTACATGGATTTGATGGAAAGATAAAAATACATACGGACCCATCAACGACATCCTCATGCCCTAGTGCACCGGGTCACCAACCGACGTGTGAGGAGCAACGACGTTGGCGGCGAGCTCAACGTGCTTCTGAACAATGTCGTCCAAGGTTGCCCTGTGGTCCAAGAAGGCTAGCGTCCTATCGTCCTCCTCTTGCATGTAGTAGTCCTTGTGGACAATCTGCACGTAGACGTGGGTGATTATGTCGATGGTGTCTTGCTGTGCCAGGCGCTGCGCGGCGAGCGCGACCTCGAGGTGGACATTCTCCGGTGCGACAGCGGGCAGTCGCAGGGCCACCAGTGTGTCGAAGAGGTTGTTACCATAGTGGCCGTTGAGGGTGGCGGGCATCACAGAGCCTGGGCGCGTCGGCTGCAGGCTTACGTCAAAGTCGTCCGCGAGCTTCTTGACGATGGTGAACTTGTCGAGGAAACCGACGAGGACCTCGTCGAACAAGGAGACGAAGCTGTCGTCCAAGCGGCCCCTCGCTCTGGCGGCCTCAAGCAATACTACCTAAAGACGTTCCTCGGTGCCAGGCCGCAGGCCGCGGCGTGGACCATCTGGCACAGCCGGTTGATGCTCGCGCTCATCGCCTCCATGTGTATAGCTTAGCTTCTAGTCAATTGATCTTGCGATTTGAGTGATCACTCTTTCCCTTGGTTAGCGTGCGTAGGTGCGTAGGATTTCGTACTACTCCTCGGCCCTCTACTGCACCTGCCTTTGGCTGTATGATAGGTGGGCCAGCCACCCCCTGGGCCCACATGTCATTCACCCAAAGGCAGTCGCCGTAAGTCAATGAAGTTGCGTCCCCCACCATGCCGATGTAGTATAGTCATCTCACCGGACCTCTAGTTGGGGCCAAAGGAGAGAAGTTTGATGTTTACTGGTTTATTGGTCCCCTTTGCATTTTGCGCCAAGTTTTGACCTTTGATTTAACTAATAAAATGTTAATGCATGTAAACAAAAATGTTGTGTAAGTCACCTTATGAAAACCAAATAATCCCAAAACACTTAGGCACAATGCATTAACTCCCTCCTCGTTTCTTATTTCGTGACATATCAACCAATGAGAGATGTGGGCCGGGCATGCTTTCAATGACTTGAGACTACCAAACATGACATGCAGTGTTTAGTTCATTGCATGTAATCCTATTATTACTCTAGTTAGAAAAAAACATTAAGTTCTCTCGCCAATAGGAATAAAACACCATGTATTTATTTACAGAGGGAGTAGTACATTTTTTGTGACATGCATTACTAGATATTGCTAGTCAAATACTAAAATCCAGATGGACGTGGTAGTACTCCTAAATCAGACAGTGGTGCTACTAGTACTAGTAGTAGTACTACCAATGTAGTAGTAGGAGTACTAGCACTATACTACCCGTTGGTCAAATTATTACGTGTTGCTCCTCACAGTGAAGTGACAAGACCCTGCGCCGGAGATGACAGCTGAGTATAGGCGCCGTGTTCGGCATACTATAGTCAGCTTCACCATCTGCAGTCACTATCATCATGGCTGTAGAGCTAGACTGCTTACAACTAGCCCTATCCGACATAATTTCCCGTGCGTAGATGCCCGTGCATTGCACGGAACACCAAGATTGGGGGTGGACGGCGCTGGCAGCGGCCATCGCGCCAGATTTTTCCACGGCCTTCTAGATGTGGTGGGGAGGAGATAAGGCTGATTGTGAGAGACAAGGAGTTGTTTGTAAATAGGGAACAAGTGTGGGCATCTTTTTGCAAAAATGGAGAAGCTTGGTTTGTATGCATCAGATCTTGATCCGACGGCTATTGGTGATAGATGGGAGGCACAACATCATCACCAACTGAGGACCTGTTTGATTCGCAAGATTTTGAAAACGCAGGAATAGGACATGGCAATATTACAAGTTTCAAACTGATATTACAAATGTTAGGAGTAATGTTGCACCTACGAAGAGGGAATTACTAGGAAGTTTACGTTAGAACTTTCGTTACTTTAGGTGGAACTGATAGTACAAATGTTAGAGTAATGCTGCACCTACGAAGAGGGAATTACTAGGAAGTTTACGTTAGAACTTTCATTACTTTAGGTGGATGCAGCATTATCGTACAAACTAAAATCCACCGCCCTGACAAGTCACTAATGGGCAAATAAGTTTTTGAGTCTCTGGCCACTTGATGTTTCAAAAACAAATTCAGCTTCTGCGGAGACTTTGTCATTTAGGCTTAGACACTTGCGGTGATCAGCATGCCATTCATTGTTGCGCCAGAGAACGCCAAACCTCATTACCTTGAGCACACTTGTCTCCAGAACAAAGAAACTTGCCAATTTAATCTCAGATGTGTTGCCCCGGTAGTCGATCAAATCAATTTCTGTAAGACGGAGATCAAGGCATTCAATGAGATTGTTATAGTGCAGGACATTTTTCACTTTCGGGTATTTTTTATCTGCCAAAGAAGAGAACATATTAGAGCAGCTGGCTGCATAAGATTGTCATGTCATCAAGAGGTACCAATATCATTCCCTCATATGATAGGGTTGGTTGGGTAGTGATATTTTTTCACTCTCTCTCTCTCTCTCTCTCTCTCTCTCTCTCTCTTTCTGTTTCCTCTCATTTAACTAGGAGCACGTGAAGAGCTTGGGCATTTGTTGCCTTCCACTATGTGGCCGATGCCATATTTCGCAAAAGTATGCCACATAATACGCATCGATGTCAAATCAAAAGATTTTAGCACCGCTCTCGCGATATGAGAGAGTTGGCACTGCTGTGCACACAGACCCACATGTATAAACAAATCAATCAAACCAACTACACCAGCCTCTCACTCTCCTAAACAAGTGTCTTTTTTATTGCCTCAGTCCTCTCTCTCTCTCTCCCACGCAGTGTTTTTTCATTGCGTGAGTTAATTTGGCACGGGAGCAAAGTAGGTGATCCAGATTGGGGCACCAGGTGAGCAATGGAGGGGCATCGATGCCAAATGCATCACAAGTGAATTTGGCAAATGTTTTGGCCTAAATAGCCCACTTTTGTACTCCCTCCGTCCCAAAATTCTTGTCTTAAATTTGTCTAAATACAGATGTAGCTAGTTACATTTTAGTGTTAGATACATCCGTATCTAAACAAATGTAAGACAAGAATTTTGGGACGGAGGGAATACTACCTCGTATTTAGTATAAAATTTTGACCATAGGTTTACCTAAGAAAATGCCAATGCATGTCACTAAAAATTACACCATTTGAAGTTATGTTCAAATACGAATCCTACAATATAGTTCTTAGTGACATGCATTAACATTTTGTCAGTTAAATCTATGGTCAAATTTTGATATTACAAAATTGGAAGAGTAAACCAGGACGGAGGTAGTACTTGCTCTTAGGGTAACCATAGAGTTACTGAAGTAGTCTAAGTTAGTTTCCACTATGACTAGCCTAGGTTATTATAGTAGTACAGTATAAAAAAGATGCAGGTGATCACGTGAGAAAAAATACTAAAAACATTTCTTTCGGTGCAGTGCGTAGATGCAGTTTTGAACACTACACTTGTCATCGTAATTCGGGAAAATTACGAAAAGATTGAGCTACGTTGTGATTACCGTTTACTTATAGGAAAGAAGTTTCACCTCGATGAGTAGCTTCTCCGTGCACGGAAAGCATGTAAGGAATCCAACAACTTGATCCAGATTGGGGCCGATAGATTTTAGTGCTAAGATCTTCACTGTGCGCATCGACTGGGTCAAGCTTGTGGGAATCATTTTCTGGAAGACGGTCGTAAATACATCAAGAAGAAATTTAAAAATGTGAATTTCAAGAAGACGGAGAAGAAGATGAGTGTTGTACCTGAACAATTACGGATCCAATAAAGAGTTCAGAGAATTTGGCAGACGAGTACACCAACGCTGTCAATTTCGGTGCGTCAATGACCCTGATTTTTGTTGGACCTTCTAGATCCGATACAAGCAATCTCTCAAGGAAAGGCGCATTCTCAATGACCATAACGTGGAACAGCTGGAGTGATCTCTTCCCAATTGATGTCTTGTTGCGGGGCCAGCAAGACACATAAATCCATCGGAGATTCATCAAGGTGATGTGGAGGCTAATGAACCCGTGGATCTGCTCTAGATGAAGGTACTCGAGCGCAGTACAGCTGCGGAGCAGGTGCTCCATAGCCTTCTTCGAGATGACAACGTCGAAGAGGTCGAGCTGCTTGAGTTGAGGGAGAAGAAGGGCGAGTGCGGCATTAATCTGGGGAAGATAGCAGGAGCTGAAGCTGGCGTGGTGCAGCGTTGGCGTGAGGCGGAGCGCGGACGGCGGCAGAGAGCGACATCGTCCAGCTTCAAAGCTGAGCTCCTCGAGCTGATCTAGGGCGGGGGATAAGAACCACTCGTCGAACTTGGGTTGGACCTTGCAGTTGGTACTGAACATGCGGATGTCAAGGCGTCTGGCTGGACCAGGGTGCGATGAAAGGATCTTGGAGACTGCGGCCATGCGTTTGCAATCCCCGTCGCAGAGGCAGCTATCGACGGTGAGGTTGAGGGTGATGCAGCACCAGAGGGGGCGCCACCACCGGGAGAGTAGGGCGGTCTGCAGGACAGATTTGGTGGGGAGGAGGCCAATGATGACGAGCAGCATGTCATCGGGGAGGCTGCTGATGAAGTCCAGGCTCGCCAGATGCGGTTTTGGCTCGTGCCGCCTCCGCTTGTTGGCTGCCTCGCCGTCCATCTCAACCGGCAGCGACGCCGGTGTACACGTGTGCTGGTGTGTGTTGTGTGCTAGGCGTGCGCGAGTGCGTCCTTCTGTGCATGCCGCCGCGTAGTGGTGAATTGTGCGCGAGTGCGTCCTTCACGCGCAAGAAGTTCGTCCTCAATGCACCCTCAATTTACTAGCGTGCAGGGTGCTACCCCGAGTGGTTTCAACTTTGTTTACTTCACCGCATGTCAGATGGGCCTCTAGTTTACTTATTTTCACCCACTGCCACATGGGCAGCACACGAAGATACAGAACACGAGCTGACAAGGCAGCATGTGGACTAGTTGACCGGTCAACTAAACAATACACAGAGCTATACGTTGACACAGTGAGCGTATAATCCGTCGGTATAGAGATTTCGAGTGAGAGGGGAGGCTCGTGAGAGATAGCAGAGAGAGAGAGAAAGAGCTACTCCCTCCATTCGATAATGTAGTTCCAACATTTTTTTAAGTCAAACTTTTGAAACTTTGACCAAGTTTATAAAGAAATTACTTATATCTACAATACCAAAGATAAATGATAGTATCATGAAGTAAGTACATGTTGTGATGAATCTAATGATCGTTGCAGATGTAAATGTTTTTCTCCACATATACCTGGTCAAACTTTTCTGAGGTTTGACTTTTCAAAACATCCATATGTTTATGGATGTGACAGAGTCCCTAACTAGAGAGAGAGAGAGGGAGAGAGAGAGTGAAAAAAGTGTGTGTGCGTGCATGAAAGAGACATGGACAACACACGACAAAAGTAGAGAAAAAGTGTGCGTGTCTTATGCAAACATATCACACATGCATCTTCGACAACGGAGGCAAGGTGAGGAGATAGTGTGTGGTTGTTTGGAACCGAGAGAGCAAGACCCCTTGCACGTGGCCAAGAGGGGTCTGACAAACAAGGGAGAGAGGTCGAGAGAGATGTGCGGAGAAAATGCAGACATGGGGAGGAGAGAGTGTATGTTTGTCATAGAGAGATCCCCTGGAGATCGTGATGGGACTACATGGGTGGGAGATCGAGTGACAAGGTGTGTGCGTGATAGAAGATACCCCGAGAGATATCGAGATAGACGTATGGATGGAAGGAGACCATATGTGTGTTCCTGATGGCTAGTAAGAGATAATCATACTTAGGAGGGGGGAGTGCTTGCACCTATGATGGAGTGAGGGATTATGGTACTTAGGGGGGTGCGTGTCACATGGAGAGAGAACAAGGGCGGAGAGTGTTGGATGGGTCTATATGTATAGCGCGAGCGAGACATGTGTATGTGTGAACCAGGGAGATATAAGGCCAGTTTGGCTTGCGTCCTGAGCATCTTTTGCCTGGCCTGGGGTTGTGGCTGGATTTCATGCATGCTTGTTTGGTTGCTACCCTGTGAAAAAGAAAGCCCGCCTGGCCTAGGTTCCCTTGCACTTTAATTAGCCTGGCTGAACTCCAGGCACTGCAAGTAGCCTAGCCCAGGCGACCGATTTCGAACGCCTGGCCATGCCTGGTCGTGTGGCCACGAGGCTAATAACAACATGGATGGATATTAGCATTAAATAATTGATGCATGGATTGATTGATGGCACGTTGATGCTTTGCCTGGCCCAGGCATGAACCAAACACTTCAGCACCACACAAGCCTGGCCAGGCAGAAATATTTTACATCTCACGTCCACACCAGGCAGTACCGGCCATCAAGGCATGAGGGTCAGGTCACGAACCAAATGGACCAATAAAGTTTGAGAGAGATTGAGGAGCCCCAATAAGGGTGAGTGGTGCGTCAGATAGCTGGGATGGGGAAAGAGATATTCCATCCGCTCGATAATGCAGTGCATCTAAATTTTTTAGAAGTCAAACTTTATAAACTTTGATCAGGTTTACGCAAATGTTATTTATATCTACAATACCAAAGATACATCATACAAAACTACATCTCATGGTGAATCTAATGGTATATGTTTGCCGTACTAGATGTAATTCTTTTTCTCCACGTACATGGTCAAACTTTGTGATGTTTGACTTTTCAATAAATCTATATGCTATGGACCGAGGAGAGTGCCTCAGTCGAGACAGATCAAGTGCGTGTGAAGGAGAATGAGTAAGTGTGCAAAAAGAGTATGTGTGTGAAAGAGAAAGTGAAAACAAACGATAAATTAGAGAGAGAGTGTGTTTTTTCGTTTCTTATGCGAACATATCACGCATGCATCTCCGATATGGAAAAACGAGGCAAGGAGATACACGAAGATAGCTAGTGTGTGATTTTTTGCAACGGAGAGAGACACCGTTGTAGCACATGTCCAATAGAGGTCTGGCCAACAAGGAACAAAGGTCGAGAGGGACACATGGATGGCATGGACGCATGGGGAGGGAGAGAGGGTGTGTTTGTGATAGAGAGATCCCCTCGAGATCGTGAGGGGACTATATGGGTGAGAGATCGAGGGAGTGCGTGCGTGATAGAAAGATGCCCCGAGAGAAATAGAGATAGACCATGCACATGTTTGTGATGGAGACTAAGATTAGCTAGTCATATACATATAGGGGGGACTGCGTGTGCCTACAATTGAGTGAGAGACCATCATACTTGGCTAGCTGGGCATGAGATTGTGTGTGTGTGCGTGTGAGATGGAGAGAGAATGAGGGAGAGAGATAGAGTTTTAGATGGGCCTATCGAGTGCGAGTGAGATATGCATGTGTATGTGTGACCCAGGTGGATGGAGAGTTTGAGAGAGGGGGGAAGAGCTCCGAGACGACATAGTGGTGCATGAGAGAGTTACGGGCAAAGAGCCAGGGAATTTGTGTGCGTACAATGAGTGCACCCAAGATATCTAGCTTGGACTAGCTAGAGTATCATACATAGTGTGCGAGAGAGACCTATAGATGGTGTATATATGCATGCGAACTAGAAAGACCCCCCCCCCACACACACACACAAAGAGAGAGAGAGAGATGGAGAGAAAGGGAGAGGGACCAACAAGGTTTTTGTGTCGGATGTGTGTGACAGAATTGAAGATATTCGGAGAGAGAGAGAGAGAGAGAGAGAGAGAGAGAGAGAGAGAACATGAGTCCGGGAGAAGGGGAGGTCATGTTTTATGCATCAAAGACTGATATAAACCATGTTTCAATATAAACTTGCATTCAAATATTTAAATTGGAGAAGATGTTGTATGCAATCCACACATGAATGGATATATGCGTATATCAAACAAGTTCATTAATTTGACTTTCAACATGTTCATGGAGTACTATAATACTGTACAACATGCTACTCGATTGAGGTGTTCAATTTTGGATTTAGTTCACTATTTTGATCTACTGAATGAGCTATTTCATTGAATTGAGATATTTCATTTTGGGTTTGATTCGCTTTTTTGAGTGGGTCAACTATTTGTCATATAGTAAATTGCTAGCAACGAGCATGTAAAAACACATTACTCCCGAGCATCATCTCTCCATCTAAAAAAGAAGTGGCAAGCTAATATTTCAAAATTTGATTCGAATCGAGTTGGTAAGGTAGACGTGGATGCTCGTTCTCCCAAAATTTGAACAAACCGTTAAACATCCAATCTGCTCGGTGGAATTCGCCCGAGCAAATAAACGGGAGACGCGAAATTACCGTCCTATGTGGGACACACATCAAATGGCCCATTGTACATCGAGGGTAGGTTCGTAACTTCATCCAAGAGCGCCTTCTCCTCGGCCGAAATGACATGTGCCAAATAATTCATAAACCATGGTCGGCAAAACACGCTCTCCTCGCCCGAAATAGCTCGCGCCCACTATTTCAAAACACGCTCTCCTCGCCCGAAATCGCTCGCGCCCACTATAGTTCAAAACACGCCCTCCTCGCCCGAAATCGCTCCCGCCCACTATTTGGGGAGAAGGAAAGTTACTCTACTATCCCCGACCCTCAGTACACAGACCCAAGCCGAGAAGCCTATAGGCAAGGGTAGAACTGTAACTCTCCCTCACATTTCAGACAAATGCGTCCGTAAGACATGGTTCCACTCCCCTCC